>NW_007247465.1:531634-551954 GCF_000164805.1 Carlito syrichta
TTCAAGAGACCCATCTCACTAGAAAGGACATCCACAGACTCAAAGTAAGAGGATGGGAAACAAATTTTCAAGTGAATGAAACACAAAAGAAAGGAGGAGTCACGACTCTAATTTCAGGCAAAATACCATTTAGGCTATCAAAAATTAAAAAAAGATACCGAGGGCCACTACGTAATGATAAAAGGTTCACTCCATCAACAAGAAATATCTATCCTAAACATATGTGCACCTAACATAGGTACACCAACATTTATAAAGCAACTCCTAGGAAAACTAAAGAAAGATATTGACTCTAACACTATCATAACCGGGGACTTTAATACCCCACTCGCAACTCTAGACAGATCATCGGGACAAAAAATTAGCAATGAGATCTGGAACCTTAATGTGACTCTGGACCAAATAGACTTAATTGATACCTACAGAACACTCCATCCAAATACCAGAGAATACACATTCAACTCATCACTGCATGGAACATATTCCAAGATCGACCACATAATTGACCATAAATCAAGCATAAGCAAATTTAAAAGGACCAAAATTCTACCATGCACCTTCTCAGACCACAGTGGAATAAAAATAAACATTAACACCAACAAGGTCCCCCCAAAACCCACAAAGACATGGTCACTAAACAGCATGATGTTAAACAACTCCTGGGTCAATGATGAAATCAAAACAGAAATCAAAAGATACCTGGAAACAAATGAAAATGAAGAAACATCTTACCAAAATCTCTGGGATGCCATGAAAACTGTAGTAAGAGGGGAATTTATATCCCTACAAACACACATGAAGAAAATGGAAGGAGCACAAATTAACAGCCTAACAAGCCACCTAAGGAAGCTGGAAAAGCAAGACCACAAAAACCCTAATTTCAGTAGAAGAATCCAGATCACCAAAACAAAAGACCAAATCCACGACATAGAAGACAAAAAGACAATACAAAAAATCAATGAAACAAAAAGCTGGTTCTTCGAAAGGATAAACAAGATCGATGGTCCCCTAGCTAGACTGACCAAGAAAAAGAAAGAAAAAACCCAAATAAGCACAATCAGAAACACAAAAGATGAAGTCACATCTGACCCTGAAGAAATACAAAAGATCATCAGAGACTACTGTGTACACTTGTATGGAAACCAACTTGAAAACCTCAATGAAATGGAGGACTTTCTGTCATCACACAACCTACCTAGGTTGAAACAAGAAGAAATTGAGACTCTAAATAGACCAATAACAATCAAAGAAATTGACTATGTAATAAGAAAACTACCTACAAAAAAAAGCCCTGGACCAGAATTTCCAGCAGAATTCTACAAGACATTTAAGGAGGAACTGATTCCAATCCTACTGAAGCTATTTCAGGTGATTGAGAAGGATGGAACCCTCCCAAAATCATTTTATAAAGCTAACATCACATTGATACCCAAACCAGGTAAAGATCCAACAAAAAAAAGAGAATTACAGGCCAATATCTGTGATGAACATAGACCCTAAAGTTCTCAACAAGATCCTAGCAAACCGGATTCAATAACACATCTCAAAAATCATCCATTATGACCAAGCAGGCTTCATCCCTGGGATGCAGGACTGGTTCAACATTCATAAAACAATAAATGTAATTAAATACATCAACAGATGTCAAAACAAAAACCACATGATTATATCATTAGATGTAGAACAAGCTTTTGATAAAATCCAACACCCCTTCTTGATAAAAACTCTCAAACATACAGGGAACATACCTCAAAGCAGTAAAAGCCATCTATGAGAAACCCACAGCCAGCATACTCCTAAACGGACAAAAATTGGAGCCATTTCCCCTGAAAACTGATGAAATTCTAATAGATAAATCTTCATCTTAGGATCTGCTTCTCTAGAAACCTACCTAATGTCATTTTCAGTTTAAACAGTTAACTGTTCTAAGGTCCTTTTAAATGCCTGGGATGAAGTTAAAGAACCAATAATCTTGACTTTTTACTGTTTTTTTCTTTTGAGTTGGAGTCTCACTCCGTCACCCAGACTGGAGTGCAGTGGCACGTTCACAGCCACCACAGCCTCAATCTGCTGGGCTCAGGTGATCCTTCCACCTCAGCCTTCCAAAAGCTGAAACCACAGGCACGTGCCACCACACCAGCTAATTTTTTGATTTATTGGAGAGGCGAGGTCTCTCCAAGTTGCCCAGGCTGGTCTCGAACGCCTGGGCTCAGGCAATCCTCTGGTCTCGCCTCTTGACTTCAATAAGTCAATCTTACATGAGACAAATGCTCCTTGACTAACTATGGTGGTAACATCCTGGTGAGCTCATCATTACATGAAGCTGTCGTAAATTGAAATGCATTGAATATATCTAACCTACCAATCTTACGGTTTAGCCTAGTCTGCTGTGAATGTGCTCAACACAATTACCTCGCCTGTAGCACTGCAGAATATTAGTTGTTTACCTTCCTGATTATGTGACTGAGAGCCGCTGCCCGGCATCACAAGAAAGTGCCATACTGAACATCTCCCACCTGAGAAAAGAGCAAAATTCATTTGAAGTAGGGATTCTACTGAATGTGTATCACTCTTTCATCATTAAAATTAAACAAAAGAAAACATATATCGAACTGTTGCAATTCAGGGACTGTCTACATAGTGTTTGACCCAGTGACCAGTTATTAAAAGAATGTATAACTTCCAAACTGATGAGAAAAATTGAATAATAAAAACAATTAATCCGAACAAATGCAGAAAAGGAGAGGAAAAGGATCACGAAACAGACAGGACAAATGAAAAGCATATTTTAAGATGGTAAGTTTAAAAACCATCCATGTCTGCATTATGAATCCAGCAAACATAATGCTAAGCAATTAGAACCAGACACATTAAAAATATGCCACTCTACTCCATTCATATTCAAATAAGAAGCAGTCACATGCAAATCATAGTGTTTAATAATTTATAGATCAATAGTAAGACTATAAAAAGGCAAAACAAGGAAGCATTTCCTGAAGTGAGGGAGAAACATCAGCCTGGTGATTTATTTTCAACAGGGAGGGAAGAATTTGTGATTTGAAAGGGGCATTGGAGCTTATAATGATTAATTTATGTGTCAACTTGGCTAGGCTATGGCGCCGTTGTTTGGTCAAAAATTGCTCTAGATGTTGCTATGAAAGTAATTTGTAGATGTAGTCGGCATAATCAGTTGACTTTAAGTCAGGCTGATTACCTCCCATAATTTGGGTGGACCTTATCCAGTCAATTAAGCTGAAGATCTTAAGAGCAAACACTGAGGTTTTCCCTAGAAGAAAGAATTCTGCCTCGAGACGTAACATAGAAATCCTGCTTAAGCTTCCAGCCTATTTGCCTGCCATATAGATTTTGGACTGAGGGTTGCAGAATCAGCTCACTTAGATTTCTAGCATGCATATATTATAATATGAATCCAGCAAATATAATGCTAAGTGATTGGAACATGTTTCTCTATGCCATTAATATACGACTCAAAAACAGTCACATCTAAATCACAGTGTTTAGGAATTTGTGGGTAGAAAAACTATAAAATAGCACTTAAATTTACCAATTTACAATATGACTTTTATTTATCCTGGCCCAACAATGCTTAAACTTTATAGATGTCACATCATGTGACCCAATTACTTAAAATCTCTCTCTCTACGGACACATCTGTGTAAAAGAGAATTAATTATATTATAGATAAGTTATCTATTATATTTACTGATATGTGTATATATAAAAATCTATCTATGGATATTAATTTTCTAGTTTTTATAAATGTGTAAGTATTTACATATATCTATATAAATTATATATAATAATATATATTTATATGTATATAAGAATATGTGGATATTTCCTTTTTATAGAGAGAGATTTATTTTATGGATTCTTACTATGTATGTATGTGCACGTATGTGTGTTTATATATACCCTATATTTTACTGGACATATACTATCTCAGTGTATATATTCAATTGTTTCTGATCCTCTGGAAAATGCTGACTTATACAGAGGGCTTCTGTGTGACCGCCTACATTTTATTTCTTGCATGATCATTACATAGATATTAATTTTCTAATCCTTCATTACTGTTACATTCATTTTGTATTTACCTTTCTGTATGCTTGCTATAGTCTAAGTGAAAAAAAAAATGAGGAAAAAGAACTGGGAGAGGGAGGCTTTCATCAAAGGCTGTGCTCAATTTGAACTTCAGAGAGGGAGTGGCCAACTTATATATCAAACATCCTCATTTGTCCACATTTAGATTTTAAAGTCAAAGGGCTATGAGGAGACCCATCAGCAATGCAGTCAATCCCTGCAAGTCCTATGAAACCGCACTCTACTCTTCCACAAGTCTTTGATAACCATACTTTTCACTGCAGCTTTTACGCCATGCTTTCTCCTTACCTTCGTAACCTTGTCTTGAATTGAGGCGTGGCTTCATTTCACCTGACCTGGCGGCACAGAGCAGAACAGGAAACAATAGTGAAGGGTCCCATGGTTTTCGCAGACAGTTCTTCAAGTCAGTGCAGCAAAAGAAGAATAACATTTCGTCACAACAGAGGAGGAAGCAAATTATTAAAATACTGTTACCCTGTAAAGAAATGTGGAGATTATCAACAGTTTAACAAACACAGACCTAGTTCATTTAAAACCCAAAAATAGTATGTGAGCTTGGTATGATTGTCCTCATTTTAAAGTTGAGAAAAATACTTGATGACTCCAGATTACCTAGATTTCAATAAGAGAAAAATAGCCAAGGAATCTGGGGTTTCTGTCTTCCACATCCAGCTGATTGCACTGTATCTATCAGTGGGGTTGGCTTCAACTTATTGATCTGATTTTTATAACTCATAAGGTGTATAAGCAGTCTAACATGCCCCATTAGAATCCTACTTGTATAACATTTTACCCTTTCAAAGTGTTTCACTTTTGTATTTTTAACCAGTCCTCAATATTGGCATTAATATTGTCTTACTTTTGTTTATATTAATACTAAAGTATTCTAGACAAAGGCACTGAGTTTCAAAAAGATTCAATGAATTGCCCAAATAATAATTTGGGCATAAACTCAGATCACTTGAATTCTAAGCTTGTGTTCAAACCCCTATACAGTATTACATGACTCCATTACAATCATGTTGTTATAAATGTCTTTCTATATTTTGTAAGTTCATCTGGAAATCATATTATTATGCTTGCATTGTTACAGGAGTATTAATTGTGTAAGCATTATAATTTATTATTATTATCATTCAATAGTGTCTGCAAAGGCATCACAACTAAGCCATAAAGTCCTAAAGCCTGATGCTATACCTTCAGAGAGGGTGGTAAAGCTAGGCTGATATGTATCTTCAGTTATGATTGTGTACTTTCATCAATTTGAACTTCACTAACTCACAGTTCACAATCATTCAGTTAGGGCATTTGCTAAACTGTAATAAAATGACCTGAGCCTCGATTTATCTATAATGAAGGGGTTTGGTAGAAACATTAATACTTTTCCATAAAATATTGAAATGACTAAAAAGAACATAAAAGGCAATTTTCTCGTGTCCAAGCACTCTAGAAATCATTTACATACAAGCAATTGATGAACTAATCTCAACTCATTCTTATCTATTCATTGACGCTAGTCAACTTCAGACCATGAGCTCTTTATAAGTTTAATTCCAATTACAGTACATAACAGAGGGTATTGAAAATGTATTTTGTTAAAAAATTTATAATTTGGACCTTTCACCAGGGAAACTAATCCAGATTGGAAACCAGATTAATGAGTTTTTTATATTTATGACTAAACACTCTATGCTTTCTGATATGTTAAATAAAAGAGAAGCAACGGTCTAGGTTATAGTTTCTATCCTCAGGACTAATTGCTTTTTTAATTAAGAATCTCTGCCTTGATTACAACTTTAATTATTCAATGAACCTATATTTGCATTTTTAGAAGTATATAGAAACTTAGAATATTTCGATTTTAAAACTTGAGAACCAGGCAAAGAATATATGCAATACCAGCCAAGCCAGAATGTTTGGTTAAGGATTTAAAATAATCTAAGAAAAAAAAGTGCAAATATTAGTACAAGTCAAATCATGGATTTGTAACTATATCTGGTAGACTATTGATGCAGCGAGTGTGTTAAAAGTCATTATCAGAAAAAGAGTCCATCAATCAAGTATTTGCATGTTCATGGCAAGCCCACTGGAGGTAGAGGACACATAAAGTATTCAAGCACTGTTATGGAAGAAATACACTGAAGGGGAAAGAAAAGACCTGAGTTCAAGGCGTAACACTGCCACTTATGAATTGTGTGGTTTTCCGCAAATTGCCTTTGTGACACTTGTATTTCCTTTCTGTAAGAATGTCGAGTATGATACCTACATTCCTTATTCTTAGGTTGCCGTGAAGATTGAAAAATGCCAATGTGTTTTAAAAGTGGCAAATTCTTCCATAATGATTAGGTAGGTATCTGCTTTAGGAACAGTCTACTAAATGACTAATTTGACCTAGAAAACATTCTGGGTATGGTAGTTTTAAACAAGTTTAAAGAGATCACTTTGTTCTCATACTAGCTGAGAGCTCACTGTCCTGCATCAACGGAAAATCTGTCAGATAAGAAATTCTGACCAGAGTGCTTAGAAAAATACATGATGGAGTAGCACTGAAAATAGCAGAGCCTAAGGCAACCGCATTATTATATTAATTGGCAGCCTGCAGAACTCTAAAAATGAAACACAGCACTGGAGAGGCAATTGTCAATACAAAGATTCCCAAGAACAAGTATTTTCCCATCATCTTGGGAGTAGAGTTTACACATGATGTCATCTCAAAATTAACTTGGATTTTATTATTGAGTTTTTATCCTCCGTGGCTTAAAGTAGATTTATTTTATCTCTTTTATTCTAGTCTAAGCCCCAAATAAAAGCAACATTGGTTTATTCCTTCTATGCTTTTTTCAGTAAGTGAGCTTTAAGAATAGCACCACTAAGATAAAAAATTTTAAAAATTACCTATAGAATAAAGAGGATAGGTGTATCTCATGGTTGTAAAGTATCCTGACAGCCCAAGGCAGTGAGCTGCAAATAATTTGTACAGGAATATTTCAACAAGGCATCACTCTTCAAACTCAGAGCTAAAGATTCCAAGGGAAGTCACAGGTCAGGTAGTGGAAATTGTTCTGAGAACTGCAGCTGGTTACAGGAATTAAAAGTTTTAATTTGACAAGTTTCCATTGAATTAGTCTCTATCTAAAAATATAGGAAATATGTAACTAGTTCTTATTTTTTTGGAAACGTCACCAGATCTAGGTTTCTAAAAAAATTTAACTCAGTGGAAACTTGAGTTTCCATAAGACTTGAGTTGGAGGATAAAAACTCTAATTCTGATTCGATTAGTAACTAGATATTTTAATCTTGAGCAAACAGAACAAAATCCCTAAGCTTTATTGTTATTATCTGTAAGATAATATATAATGGAAAAAGTATTATCTATCAAATGGCTTTGTTAAGGTAATCAGATAAAGTCATATATTCCAAACAGTCAGAACCTACTAAGTGCTAACTGTTCCTTAAATCAGAGTTCTAAATATAACTTTGTGTTATGTGCACCTTAGTGAATGATTCTTTTTTCCATTTAATTTTGCACAGTTTCCGTGCTTTTATGTTGATAGTGTCTCTCGTTGTTTTAATGGCACCTTCCCAGGAAGAACATGGCAATATCCTCTCCAACCATTTTCTGTACTCCCTTTTTTCTCTTTCCTTTGCTTTCTTTCTTCTGTCAGTCTTTCCTCTCTTATTCATCTTTGCTTTCCACTTTAGTACATGCTGGACAGGCCTCTTCCGGGATCAGCACAGGCGTTCGGACTGAGGGAGCTGTCATTCTCTTTGTCTACAACTTGTTAAATTTCAGTGATTTAAGAAAACGCTTCCTGGCTCAAATCCCCTGAGTTCAGCAAATATATTTCCACTGCCCTTGTTATTTCTGTTCCTAATTGTTAATAGGGGAAAAAAAATACAGTAGAAACTGCAGAAGCTGCTACTTTACTTAGGGGACTTCCTATGTTATTTGAAGAAACATTTGCTTTCCTTTGTTCTGTCTTCACGCAATGAAATAGATTTAGGGAATTATAGTTAAACACAATGTGCATCGATACGTTGAGATGAGTACAGTTTGGAAATGTTTTCCAGTTACTCAGCCTCCACCCCCTTTTATGGCTGCTTGTCTGGGTTCAATTTCTGGCTCTAATATACACTATGGCCTTGGGCATGTAACATGCATCTGAGTCCCTCAATTCCTGCTTCTGTAAAATGAGAATTGAAACATCATATGTATCCTACTGGGTGGGGTGGCGTGCATCTGTAGTTCCAGCTACTTGGAAGGCTGAGGCGGAAGGATTGCAAAAGCCCAGCAGGTCGAAGCTGCTGTGGCAGTGAGTGTGCCCCTGCACTCCAGCCTGGGCAACAAAAGTGAGACTCCAACTCAAAAAACAAACGAACAAATCATATGTATCCTAGGATTGTAATTAGGATTAAATGAGCTAATAGTTGCAATAATCTAGAACAGTGCTGGGCATAGTGAAACTATTACACATTAGCCACTATTATCACTATTAAGTTATTTAAAATATTTCATGTCACCTAAAAGAAATTGCATCATTCTTCAGAGAGATCATTGACTACGTAACTGAATGAATTTATATACTGCATTTATTCTGGTTGAAGACATATGTGTAATCTATATATACACACACACATACGCAACCAAATTCCCACATAAATAGCCATTACTATTCTCTGAGGTATTTTGGTCAGGTGTATCAGTTTCCTAGAAAAAAAAGTTTCTTTCGTACCATATTCTTAGTCACCACCTATTACTGAACATTTTTTTTACACCTGAACAATCCCATAGTCTTTGTGAGAAATAAAAGGTGGGGAGAGGAGCAGAAAATATAGCAAGAAATCTATTTCTAAAAATTACTCAATGAATAAATATATATATTTAAAAACCTACATCTACATGTGTGTCTTTGAAGAATAATCACATAATATTCTTGGCCAGTAAATATTACAATTTCCTTTGGAGAGTTCCATTATTTTGATATCTTGATATATTGCAAATAATACAGCTTAAAATTGGTCAATCATTTAAACAAATATAATCTTATAAATACAACTTAGTAGCACAGTTTAGGGTTAAGGGTCATGATATAGCTCTAACAATTTGAGAAGAATCGAGAAGAGCTTTGACTGGAAACAAACAAACAAAAAATCTGTGAATTCCATCTGTACCATCCACTTATTTGTGAGACTGGAAGAAAACTACTTAACCTCTCCGAGCCTCTATTTCCTCTCCTGTAACATGAGGATTATAATACTTTCTACCCCCAGAAAGCTGTAATTACAAGAGATAAAAGACGAAAAACACCACCCACCTCTGCTCTTGGAGAATGAGTGACTGAAGACCCCCAGCTGCTGCCCTTGGGTTCCATGAAGTGTCTGCCTGAGAACTTGCTTCTTGAGGGTGCTTCAGACAATGTCTAAGATTGATCCACTTCCAGTCACGGTCAGCCCATTCCTGGGAGAAGCGAGACTTCTTCAGCGGAAACTTTGGTGGGAGACTCCCATGAACTTGGCCAAACTTTTTTAGAATCATGCTATCTGTGGTTCAAGATCCTTCATATCTCAGTCTCCTTCATTTCTTCACTTCTTTATAGGTGTCTTATCGGGACCATGGTCTGAAGAATCTCCTTAACCTGTTGCCCATCATAACCCTCTATCCTTCTCAGACTTTTGCCACAATAAATCTGCTATCCTTAATAAAATGTCTTGGCATTTGCTTCTCATATAACACAGTGTCTGGCATACATGGAGTGTTGCATAAATATATGTTTTCAATATTCTTATAGGACTGGACATCACAGGATAAAAACAATTCTATACAAACATTGTGTGAAGTGAATACACAGAATTTTTCTCTCTTACACAAAAATTATATATTGCTATGTATAAAATCTAAAAATTATTTTCTATATTTTCTAGTCACAAAATCATTAGTACACCACATTTATTTCCGTATTTAGATATTTTCAACGTCTTCTTCAGCCACTCTTTATTTTCTCCTATTCAACCATGCATATTTCAATAATTCTGACTATGTTTTTTTTACTTAAAACAGTGAGGTAAAAAACGGACAAGTTACCCATTTCTGTCAAGGTGATTTTAAAGGTATCAAGTTCACACTCAAGGACCAAAACGGCCAGAAAGGGAACAGTCACTTGAGGAATTTCAGTTAAATGCAACTGACAAAGGAAACATTGACTCTATTGCAATTATTCTCCGTATGGAACAACGTCACGCGTGTGTGGGTGCCACAGGGTGTTAAGGAGGAAGAGTGGAAACAGTAGAAAATAATAAAAGAAGAAGACAAGGGCATAAACACGCACACACAATGGAGAATATTTCATTTCTCCAAGGGATGATGCAGCTCTTTCTTGGTTCGCATCGTCCGTCGTCTCTTTTCCATGCCTGCAGCCCAAGACACTGAAGTGTTTCCATTTTTACCCTGAAACTCCAAGATAGTTACCTTGATTCTGGAGTTAGACTTATTTGCATTCTTACAGTGTATTATTTTGATGCTACAATTTCATTGGCACTTTTTACATCGTAGGAAGTGTTCAGATTCCTCCAAAAGAAATACTGTATGTTCCCCGCTTTCTAGGGGCTCTAATATGGAAATACCTAGGTGTTTTAAAAATGTATACGATACTGTGCTAACTGCTTTAGTAGATGTCTTTCCAAGGTGCACTGGAAGGTTCAGAAGGAGTATTTTGCTCTGCCTTCTGGAGTGAAATACTTCAAAACAGGTGAAACTACAAAGAAGCTTAAAGAGTAGATTTACTCCAGGGAGAAAGAGCCAAGAAGCTTTCTCTGGTGCAAAGGGAATAATAGCGTTGATAAATTTATAAAAGCACAAGGAACCGTAAGGATACCCTACGAATGCCAAATTTTTCCTAGTATTTGGAGCTATGTTGGCATCGATGGGAGACAGTGTGGCAAGAGATGAAGAAGGATTGGTTGAGAGGTCAGATTATAAAAGCGTCATGCTTTTATAGTAGACCAAAGACTGTTAATATCAAACAAAAAAAATATCTGCGTCTGACTCTGTTCATTTAAAATGTCATTTCTCAACTAAACACTTCTTCAATGCTGGGCTCCCTCTTCAATCTTGAGGAGGGGGATCCACCCTTTTTCTCTAATTTACCTTCTAAGTAAATTTTTTCTAACCTACAAAAAAAAAGTCATTTCCCAATTTTGTTTCCCAGTTGTTCACCCAGACAAAACTTGCCTTCCAAGCACTATTTTGAAATACGTAGGAAGTGAACGACCTGTGAAACTTTTAGTCATAGCGGTCATAGCATGAAATTGTGAGAAACAAAAGAAATCTTTAACACAAAAGGGGAGTCATAGCCCACTTGAGGCCTCCTGATGTGAAATTGTTTCACGGTGAATCAGGAAACCAAAATCCCTTTATAATGTCATACACATCCTTCAAGAGTTTATAGATAGACCACAGATTTCCTATTAGTAATTTGATGACTTCTAAATAAATAGAACATAATATGAGTGAGGAAAATTTCTGATAAATCTTGTTTTGTTCATATTATATTGAAGGTTTTTTTCAGATTGTACTCATAAATATGTGAAATGACTCGATGTTAAATGAACTTCAGTGAATTGTTATCAACGTTGTGATTTTTATTTTATTCGGGGGATATGAGGTTATCCTTGAAAAAGAAGAGATGTATGAAAAAAATAGTGTGAGATTTTCATGTTTGACTTTTCTCTGCAAAAGAAAGTGGGTCCGTTTAATACCTGGAATTTCAGTAGGCTTGTATCTGTTGATGGTTATTTCTATTCGTTACAAGCACTTTCTTTGCTTTATTCTATACCTGGACTATCCAAAATGTTTACTAGATTTTAGGAAGTACTTGTAGACATAATTTGAAAGCTTGAATAATATTAGATTCTTTCAGAGATAATTTTCATTTTGTTTCTATAGCCAAGTGAGGGCACCAGCAATATAATGTCACCCTAAAACAATTAAATATGTTGACATTTTTTGGTCCACCAGAATGACTTGACGTCAGGATTCTGTGTCTGCAAGAGCTAGTTTAATTTCTATTCAACTTTGCTCCTGGGGAGTTGGAGTCTCACTCTGTCGCCCAGGTAGGAGTGCAGTGGCATGCTCACAGCCTCTGTAGCCTCAACCTGCTGGGCTCAGGCAATCCTTCTGCCTCAGCCTTCCAAGTAGCTGGAGCTACAGGTGCATGCCACCACTACTGGCTAATTTTTTATTTATATCATAGAGACAAGGTCTTTTCAGTTGCCCAGGTTGGTCTCAAACCCTAGGGCTCGGGCAATTCCCTTGCCTCTACCTCCCAAGGTGCTGGGATTACAGGCATGAGCCACCGCATCCGGCTATGGCCACTTTTTAATAGTACTCAAAAGAAGGGTTTGGCAAGGAGTTTTGCAAGTAGCACTGGAGGAAGAGTTCCAGAACAGTTTTTTTTTTTTTTTCCCCACTAAAACGATTATTCTGTTTGTAATTTTACTGTACCTGACTTGGCTATATAAATGCTTTATGATTATAAACCCTGTCACCATTCAATGAAGCTTACATTTTGGGGGAGTAATTACCGTAGACCTAAGAATGTCACCATAACAGTTTTTAAGTTCTCAAAATCATACATAAACTATTCAATACATGAAAAAATGACTTGACTCACTTAAGGGACTTTCAGCCTTTGGACTCTGCCTATTTCCAAAGGGGGAAAAGAAGTGAAAATATTTTAAAAATAGAACAAAGTTTTAAACAGCAAAAATGCAAATTGAAAGCCTGTTAAAAGCTTTTTGTGCTTTGCACTACTGGCAGACATCTGGTGTGTGAAGAAAGTCATGGATAAATAAGTTTCAAGTTCAAAAATATAGGACTTTATGTTCTTAAAATTATAAGGCCAAGTTTAAACTAATTGTTACAGAAACAATAAAAACTAGGGCATATTTATAAGTTAAAATGCATTTTCCTAATTTACCAATAAATATACATTACATCCCTTTTAATTGTTTCTTCCTTATGATTAAGAAAATAAATAACTAAATGCAAAAAATAGAATCCATAACACCAAGCATGCACTGAAGGGCCTTGTTTGAAAGTTATTTTAAGATTGTCATAAAATGGTATTTTCATTTCACAGTAAATTTTATATAATTAAGGAATAAACAATATAGCTAGAATTCACTTAAAGCATTTAGAGAATATGAGTATTCGTACTAGTTTTCTGAAGATATACTCAGGGTTAGTATATAATATGCTAATGAAAAGTGCTAAAAACTACTTAATTAGTTAATATTCTCTAATAACATAATTTGATGCTTTGGTCTTGTTTTTAACTTTTCTTGATACTAATCTACTACCAATTTTTCTTTGAGGCTCAATGCATTTTGAAGATGAAATAATGATGACAAAATAGCTATGTAAAGTACAACTTATTCCATAATAAACTATGTAAAATACTGTTTACATTTTTAAGTCAAGGAATCTAAACATTGTTTTCCCCTCATCATCACTATATCTCATTCCTAGAAACCTTTTCTGAAGTATCTTGAGCTTCCTAAATATCTCATCATTTTAATAATAATGCTTTAAAATTTGTATATATAGATGGATCTAAAAACAATACATGTTACGGTTTTTTAAGATTTTCAAAATATATGTCATAAATCTTATTTCAACTTTATCTTTTTTCTCTCATAACTGCTGATTTTAAGATAATTATTTTAATGCATGTTGCTCTAGTTCATTCCCATTAACTTAAAAATTTTTTCAAAGACACAGTTTTTCAGTACTTAATAGTTTAAAAAGTGTGATAATAGACTTTTTTGACTGAATCTTCTGTGCATGTGCAAAATACACTATACCTAGAATAGATTTCCTGGTGTATTGTTTATAACTTTTCAGTTTTACTAGAAAATACCAAGTAGCACTTCAAACTGTTGTGCAAACTTAATCTGTGGCTATTTGAGTGAATTTACATAAGGTATTGACGTTTATGAGGTTTTCAGTTTTCTCAGAGAAAGACATTACCGTTTATTGTCTGTTTTCAGCAAACTAGACAGCCTCAGCTATCTATCAGTGATAGCATGCTATCAGTGAAAACAGACTAATAATGATAGACAAAACAGCAGCAGTAACAACAAAGTATATGTAAAGTATGAGGCCTGGCAGTAGAGTTATAAATCCTGACAAAGAAAAAAATAAACTAGAGCAAGAATCCCAATACCTAATTACAGCACTGAAGTCATTTTTCATCTTTAACATACTTGTTTAACTTCAGTGAGCTTAATTTTAAATTCTTATACACTAAGAACTAAAAAAGAAAAAAAAACCTGAATCTGACTTAAAATAGGAAGTCATCTGCATAAAAGTGAGTTTCTAGAGGACAATGCATTTAGTTGAGAATCAATTTAAATTAAATTACCACTTCTCCATGACAAAAGAAGAATGATAGGTATATATCTAGAGCCATGGTGAAGAAACTGGACCCCTACCTATTATCACATACAAAAATTAACTCAAAATGGATCAAAGATCTAAATGTAGCAGACATAGGTCTATCTATCTGTCTATCTTGTAGACACACACACACACACACACACATATGATATTCTAATATTTATAATCATTATATGAACACACAAATCAGTTTTAATTCACAATATCTTGGTATTATGAACACCTAAAACCAAAAACTTGTTTTAAAGTAGAATCATGGTAAGTATTGTTTGTTACTAACAAGCCCAAACTAATTTTAATACTTTCAGGAAATCCTAACTTTGACAGGACTTAAAAATTATCATCAAACATTCCCCAAGAAGTGCACAAGGATTTTCAAAAGTCACAAACAAAAAATATACTCTAAGTTAAAATACCCAAAGAAATATATAGCAGAACTAGACCAATAAGATATCAGAAATATAATTATAATACAAAAAGTATATATTGTTAATCAAATATTTAAAGAATCAAAGGAGGGGTTAAAATAAAAGTGAGGAGAAACAAAAACATTAGCATAAATATTTGCAAAATGACTCATAGAACTTGAAACAAATAAATAAAAGCATGTGCCTAATAAGAGATGTGACATAGCTAAAGGAGAATTAATAAATTGCACAACAAAAAGATGGAGGGAGAAAACAAAAATTTAGTATTTCTGCCTAAGACATGATGATTACTTGAGGCCAGGAATTCAAGACCAGTTCGGGCAACACTGCAAGGTCCCATCTCTAAAAACTTTTTAAACCTTAACTGTCAATAGCCACACACACACACACACACACACACAAATGAAATAACTCGGCATCCACCTAGCCAGAGAAACAAAAGACCTTTGCAATGAGAACTACAAAAACTGCTCAAAGAAATCAAGGATGATACAAACAAACAGAAAAACATCCCATGTTCATTGTCAAGATATCCATCCTACCCAAGGCAATCTACAAATTCAATTCAATACTCATCAAATTACTACCATCATTCTTCACAGATCTGCAGAACTGGAAATGACAATACAGACATTCTTGTGTAAACAAAAATGAGCACAAATAGCCAAAACAATCCTCAGCCAAAGGAACAAATTGGGGAATATCGCACTTCCAAACTTTAAGCTTTACTATAAGACAGCAGTAACCAAAACAGCTTGGAACTGGTACAAGAATCAATACATAGACCAATGGAACAGGACAGAGATTCTGGAAGCAAAAACATGATCTCCCAACCAACTTATCTCTGACAAAACCACCAAGAGCAATCACTGGAGGAAAAGGAGGTCATATTTAGCAAATGACCCTAGGAAAACTGACTGACCACCTGCAGAAGAATGAAACCAGACCCCTACCTATTATCACATATTATCACATATTAACTCAAAATGGATCAAAGAACTAAATGTAAAACCTCAAACTATACTATAAGAATCCTGGAAGAAATGTAGGAAACACCCTTCTGAACATCAGAGTAGGCAATGAATACATGACCAAGTCCCCAACAGGTGGGAATTCATCAAACTGAAAAGTTTTTACACAATAAAAGAAATCATAAAGAGACAGTCCATGGGGAAAAAAAAATATTTGCCAGTTATGTATCTGACAAAGGCCTAACATCCAGGATCTACAAATAACTCAAATGAACAGAAAGAAAAAAAAACTTTAAAAAATGAGTTTGAACAGACTTTTCTCAAAGGACTACATACATGTAGCCAATAGACACATGAAAAATATATTCAACCCCACTAATCATCAGAGAAACACAAATCAAAACTACAATAAAATACCACCTAACTCTGGTAAGGATGGCTATCATTAACAAGTCAAAAAATCACAAGTTCTGAAGAGGCTGCAGAAAAACAAGGGGACTTTGCTACACTGTCGGTGGGAATGTACACTAGTTTAACCTCTATAGAAAACAGTGTAGAGGACTCTCAAAGAGCTAAAAACTGAACTTCCTTATGATCCAGCAATTCCGCTCCTGGGAATATACCCAGAGGAACATAAATCACTCTACCAAAAAGACATCTGCACATGCATGTTTATTTATTACTACACTATTCATACTAGCAGAAACAGGGAACCAACCCAGATGCCCATCAAAAATGGACTGGATCAAGAATATATGGTGCATAGACATGATGGAATATTATGCAGCCATAAAAGAAAGAGAAAATCATGACCTTCACAGCAACTTGGATGCAGTTGGAGACCATCATATTAAATGAACTAGCACAGAAACAAATAACGAAATGCCTCATGTTCTCTTTTGTAAGTGGGCATGAACACTAGTCACATTAGTACAAGGGTGAGATAGGAAATTGCAGGACACGGCAAGGTGAGAGGGAGGGAAGAGGAAGGGGGGACACATGGCAATACAATGGATACCTGACCCACTACCAGGAGAGAGAGGGCTAGTTAGAAGCCCACACTCCACCTGCACGTGGCCTACTTATGTTGCAAACCCTCACAACTGGTACCTTACAATTCAAAAACAAATCAAAAAACAAAAACCAAAAAATTTAGCAGGACATGGTGGCACCTGCCCTTAATCCCAGCCACTCTGGAGACTCAGGCAGGAAATCACTTGCGCCCAAGAGCACAAGGCTATCGTGAGCTATAATTGTACCATGGCACCCTAGCCTGGGCAATAGCAAGAGGCTCCATCTCAAAGGAAGAAGGGAAAGGAAAGAAGGAAGAGAGAGAGGAAGGGAGGGAGAGGGAGAGAATTCCTCAAATACACGTAATTGGAATTATCAATCAAAAAACAGTGTGAATGGGGGGGAAATATTTAATCAGTTAGTGACTGGGAATCTTTCCAAACTAAGGAAAGTCAACAATTCTCAAATTCTAAAACCCCAATCAAAATATTTAAAACAGGATACTTTTGTTTTAAATATTCTGCTGCACTTACAATAGTGAAATTGCAACAAAGAATAAACAAAATGAAGATATTCAAAAAAGCTCAACAGAAAAGAGAGGTTACCTTAAAAATAACATCTAGACTGATAGTTATGTCAAAGCAAAAATTGCACTGGACAGGTCAGAAGATATTATTGAAAGCTCTTTCAATGAAGGAGAGAGATCACAACTTAGTATAAACTCAGCTTTGATAAGACAAAAGACAGAGTGGTTTTTAGAGTTGGGGTGACAGAAAGAATATAGACCATCTTCATTTGCGAATAGTCTGTACCCAAAGGAAAAGTAACTTTTCTCACATCTTCATGACAGGAGGTAGTTTTACAATGTGGAACAATGTGTCAGCCAAAATTGGGCTCCTACCCTGCAGCAGATCCTGGAAGAAAGGAAGTCTAGCCTTGATTAAGTTTCAAAACGATTATTTACAAATCCTTGAGAAAGACAGTCTCAGGTTGTAAATGTGTCAGAAGGCACTTACAAAATTTACATCTCAAAGGGGGCAGAGAAAGATGTACAAGTTTCCTAAAGTAAAAGCTCTAAGAAAAGGAAGGGTAGGAATCCAGAATTAGGAAGGCTCCTGTCTAAAGTTCAGTGCAGCTGACAGGAATATTTATGCAGTCATGGTCACTAATTTCCATTCTGGATTAATGTGAAAGCAAACCTACACTTTTTTGAAGTTAAAAAAAGAATGTCTTCATGAGCTTGTGGCATGGAAAAAAATGTTTAAACAGAAATAAGAGCAAAAAGCATTGCTAAATCCAAAATACTAAGAAATTGATTAAATACATTTAAAAATTGCTTATTAGTATATACTCTAACAAAAACCACAATCCCCTAAATTTTCCCAAATACAATATGCAAAGAATTACCTTCTAGTGTATAAAAAGGATTTCAAAATATCTGTGGATTAAACTTAAACACAGATCAAAATAAAATGGTCAAAAGACAAGGACTAAAGTGTCTAGGAAAAGTAATAGGAATGGCCAATACATACAGGAGAAAATGATAAGCCTTAACAGAAATCATAGAAATAAAATGAGCACTACAGTGGATTTAATGAAAGAACAGAAAAGAGCAAAGTTTGGGACAACATCGGATATTAGCAGGAATGTGTACTCCAAGGCTAATAGGTGTCATCTCTTTAGTGAACAGGTCAGCAGATTTTTGCATTAATATAATAAGACATTTATGAACATCACATTTTATGATACAGTTATGAAGAATGGGAGCAAGAAAAATGATTCCCCAGAGTTCAAGAGGGGATATGTATTTGGACTAGAAAACAAACAAAAAGAAATCTCTAAGTAGTATCTATAGCACATTTTAAAAATTTCTGAATTTTAAATAAATCTATGTCAAATATGGCAAACTACAATTCATACTGGCAAAAGAAAGTTATATGGTTATATGTGAGTTACATTGACTCATACTTTAAATCTTTATCATATCTATTTATTTTATTTTATATTACTTTACTATTTTATTATTTTATTTTATTTTACTATTTTATTATTTTATTTTATTTTACTAGAAGTCTCACTCTGTCGCATAGGCTGGAGTGCAGTGGCCCACTCACGACCACTGCAGCCTTGACCTGCTGAGCTTAGGAGATCCTTCCACTTCAGCCTTCCAAGTAGCTGGAACCACAGGCATGCGCCACTGGCTAAATTTTTTTATTTATTGTAGAGGCAAGGTCTCACCAAGTTGCCAGGGTTGATCTCAAACTCCTGGACTTAGTCATTCACTTCCAAGTGCTGGGATTACAGGCGTGAGCCACCGTGCCTGGCCTCTTTCCTATTTTAAAATGATGTTGAAATATGACTTAAATGAGAAGTTAGAAAAAAAAGTTAAAAAGACATGAGCTGTTCAATAGAGTTGCTTACCCATGTTTTGATTAGTCATAATCCTTTGACATTTAGTGAAAGTAAAAACATAAGTTGACTTTTGCAGAGAGTAGACTGATAGGTCATTTATCATTGAGTCTGTTTGCCATAATGAGAGAAGTTATACAGCTGGTAGTTCTTAAACTTGGTGGTTAGAGCAGGGTATCCGCTAAAATAGGTCTGAGCTTAATGTTTTAGACTGTATTATATGTCATGCTTATACTGGTGTTGGGGGTGAAGAAACTGCAGAGAGCAGATGGGCATCCACTTCAGGGAATGTGTGTGCATCTGAGTTGCAGGCTTCCGGTGGAGTAGGCAGGGTTCGAGGGGTCAAAGGACTAAGAGCCAAGCGGACACCAGGTTACATTGGTCCATGGGTGGAGAGGAAGCACAGTCGTTTTTTTCTGAGATAATAAAGAAGGGACTTACAAGGACCTCAGGACAAGAGGGTCGACAAAGGGCGGAGCTTCTGTGGAATGAGACAGCCTCACTCTTAGGGGAGTCACAGGAGTCTCAGATTGATGAGAGGTCATCCCTTTCTCTGAGTCTTTCAGCTATCAGACCCACGACATCAACAAAGCAAAGCAAAACGAAACTCAAGACCAACAAATCAGCAATGATGATTAGGAAGGAAAGGGGACTGGGTGTGCAGTTAGATTGCAGGTTGTTTTCCAAGGAAGCCAAAAACAAAAGTTGGGGGGAAAGGAAAGAAGAAGTTAAAGGAAGGAAGGAAGGAAGGAAGGAAGGTGGGAGGGAGGGAAGAAGGAAGGAAGGAAGGTGGGAGGGAGGGAAGAAGGAAGGAAGGAAGGAAGGAAGGAAGGAAGGAAGGAAGGAAGGTGGGAGGGAGGCAAGAAGGAAGGAAGGAAGGAAGGAAGGAAGGAAGAAAGGAAGGAAGGAAGGAAGGAAGG
>NW_007247466.1:0-937 GCF_000164805.1 Carlito syrichta
GACAAGGATGCCCACTCTCACCCCTCCTATTCAACATAGTATTGGAAGTCCTGGCTTGAGCAATCAGAGAAGAGAAGGCAATCAGGGGTATCCAAATAGGAAAAGAGGAAGTCAAGTTATCTCTCTTTGCAGATGATATTATTGTGTACCTTGAAAACCCAAGAGAATCTGTCAAAAACCTCCTTACACTGATAAAGGCCTTTGGCAAAGTCTCAGGATACAAAATAAATGTGCAAAAGACAATTGCATTTCTCTACACCAATAATAAACAAACAGAAACCCAAATAAAAAAAAATTCTATTCACAATAGCCACAAAAAAAAAATGAAATACCTTGGCATCTTCCTAACCAGAGACGTGAAAGACCTTTACAATGAAAACTACAAAACACTGCTCAAAGAAATCAAAGATGACACAAACAAGTGGAAAAATATTCCATGCTCACGGATTGGAAGAATCAACATTGTGAAGATATCCATCTTACCTAAGGCAATCTACAAATTCAATGCAATGCCCATCAAATTACCAGCAACATTCTTCTCAGACCTAGAAAAAACAACACAGGAATTCATATGGAAACACAAACGTCCAAGAATAGCCAGAACAATCCTCAGCAAAAAAAAAAAAAAAAGCAGGTGGTAACACATTACCAGACTTCAAAGTTTACTATAAAGCTACAATAATCAAAACAGCTTGGTATTGGTATAGGAACAGGCATATAGGTCAATGGAATAGAATTGAGATTCCAGAAGCAAAACCTCAATTTCTCAACCAACTCATCTTCAACAAAGCCTCCACAACCTACCACTGGGGAGAGGAGAACCTATTCAGTAAATGGTGCTGGGAAAACTGACTGACCACATGCAGGAGATTGAAACAGGAACCCTATCTATCCCCATATGCAAAATTAACTCCAATGATCAGAGACCTAAATGTAA